>NC_141592.1:49334729-49344911 GCF_036417535.1 Chlamydotis macqueenii
TCGTTTCGCCTCGCCTCTACTCGCCTCGCCTATCCTCTCCTCGCCTCTCCTCTCCTCTCCTCGCCTCTCCTCTCCTCGCCTCGCCTCTCCTCGCCTCGCCTCTCCTCTCCTCTCCTCGCCTCTCCTCTCCTCTCCTCTCCTCGCCTCGCCTCTCCTCGCCTCGCCTCTCCTCTCCTCTCCTCTCCTCTCCTCTCCTCTCCTCTCCTCTCCTCTCCTCTCCTCTCCTCTCCTCTCCTCTCCTCTCCTCTCCTCTCCCCTAGTCTTCGGTGTCCTCTCCTCTCCTCTCCTCTCCTCTCCCCTCCTCTTTGGTGTCCTCTCCTCTCCTCTCCTCTCCTCTCCTCTCCTCTCCTCTCCTCTCCTCTCCGCTCCTCTCCTCTCCTCTCCTCTCCCCTCCTCTCCCCTCCTCTCCTCTCCTCTCCTCTCCTCCTCCTCTCCTCTCCTCTCCTCTCCTCTCCTCTCCTCTCCTCTCCTCTCCTCTCCTCTCCTCTCCTCTCCCCTCCTCTTTTGTGTTCTCTCCTCTCCTCTCCTCTCCTCTCCTCTCCTCTCCTCTCCTCTCCTCTCCTCTCCTCTCCTCTCCTCTCCTCTCCTCTCCTCTCCTCTCCTCTCCTCTCCTCTCCTCTCCTCTCCCCTCCTCTCCCCTCCTCTCCCCTCCTCTCCCCTCCTCTCCCCTCCTCTCCCCTCCTCTCCTCTCCTCTCCTCTCCTCTCCTCTCCTCTCCTCTCCTCTCCTCTCCTCTCCTCTCCCCTCCTCTCCTCTCCTCTCCTCTCCTCTCCTCTCCTCTCCTCTCCTCTCCTCTCCTCTCCTCTCCTCTCCTCTCCCCTAGTCTTCGGTGTCCTCTCCTCTCCTCTCCTCTCCTCTCCTCTCCCCTCCTCTTTGGTGTCCTCTCCTCTCCTCTCCTCTCCTCTCCTCTCCTCTCCTCTCCTCTCCTCTCCTCTCCTCTCCTCTCCTCTCCTCTTCTCTCCTCTCCTCTCCCCTCCTCTCCCCTCCTCTCCCCTCCTCTCCTCTCCTCTCCTCTCCTCTCCTCTCCTCTCCTCTCCTCTCCTCTCCTCTCCTCTCCTCTCCTCTCCTCTCCTCTCCCCTCTTCTTCGGGGTCCTCTCCCCTCCTCTCTTCTCCTCTCCTCTCCTCTCCTCTCCTCTCCTCTCCTCTCCTCTCCTCTCCTCTCCTCTCCTCTCCTCTCCTCTCCTCTCCTCTCCTCTCCTCTCCTCTCCTCTCCTCTCCTCTCCTCTCCTCTCCTCTCCTCTCCTCTCCTCTCCTCTCCTCTCCTCTCCTCTCCCCTCCTCTCCTCTCCTCTCCCCTCCTCTCCTCTCCTCTCCCCTCCTCTCCTCTCCTCTCCCCTCCTCTCCTCTCCTCTCCTCTCCTCTCCTCTCCTCTCCTCTCCTCTCCTCTCCTCTCCTCTCCTCTCCTCTCCTCTCCTCTCCTCTCCTCTCCTCTCCTCTCCTCTCCTCTCCTCTCCTCTCCTCTCCTCTCCTCTCCTCTCCTCTCCTCTCCTCTCCTCTCCCCTCATCTTCGGTGTTCTCTCCTCTCCTCTCCTCTCCTCTCCTCTCCTCTCCTCTCCTCTCCTCTCCTCTCCTCTCCCCTAGTCTTCGGTGTCCTCTCCTCTCATCTCCCCTCCTCTCCCCTCCTCTCCTCTCCTCTCCTCTCCTCTCCTCTCCTCTCCTCTCCTCTCCTCTCCTCTCCTCTCCTCTCCTCTCCTCTCCTCTCCTCTCCCCTCCTCTTCGGTGTTCTCTCCTCTCCTCTCCTCTCCCCTAGTCTTCGGTGTCCTCTCCTCTCATCTCCTCTCCTCTCCCCTCCTCTCCTCTCCTCTCCTCTCCTCTCCTCTCCTCTCCTCTCCTCTCCTCTCCTCTCCTCTCCTCTCCTCTCCTCTCCTCTCCTCTCCTCTCCTCTCCTCTCCTCTCCTCTCCTCTCCTCTCCTCTCCTCTCCTCTCCCCTCCTCTCCTCTCCTCTCCTCTCCTCTCCTCTCCTCTCCTCTCCTCTCCTCTCCTCTCCCCTAGTCTTCGGTGTCCTCTCCTCTCCTCTCCTCTCCTCTCCCCTCCTCTTCGGTGTCCTCTCCTCTCCTCTCCTCTCCTCTCCTCTCCTCTCCTCTCCTCTCCTCTCCTCTCCTCTCCTCTCCTCTCCTCTCCTCTCCCCTTGTCTCCTCTCCTCGTTTCGCCTGCCCTCGCCTCCCCTCGCCTCTCCTCTCCTCTCCTCTCCTCTCCTCTCCTCTCCTCTCCTCTCCTCTCCTCTCCTCTCCTCTCCTCTCGTCGCCTCTCCTCGCCTCGCCTCTCCTCTCCTCGCCTCGCCTCGCCTCTCCTCTCCTCTCCTCTCCTCTCCTCTCCTCTCCTCTCCTCTCCTCTCCTCTCCTCTCCTCTCCTCTCCTCTCCTCTCCTCTCCTCTCCTCTCCTCTCCTCTCCTCTCCTCTCCTCTCCCCTCCTCTTCGGTGTTCTCTCCTCTCCTCTCCTCTCCTCTCCTCTCCTCTCCTCTCCTCTCCTCTCCTCTCCTCTCCTCTCCTCTCCTCTCCTCTCCTCTCCTCTCTTCTCCTCTCCTCTCATCTCCCCTCCTCTCCTCTCCTCTCCTCTCCCCTAGTCTTCGGTGTCTTCTCCTCTCCTCTCCTCTCCTCTCCCCTCCTCTTCGGTGTCCTCTCCTCTCCTCTCCTCTCCTCTCCTCTCCTCTCCTCTCCTCTCCTCTCCTCTCCTCTCCTCTCCTCTCCTCTCCTCTCCTCTCCTCTCCTCTCCTCTCCCCTCCTCTTCGGTGTTCTCTCCTCTCCTCTCCTCTCCTCTCCTCTCCTCTCCTCTCCTGTCCTCTCCTCTCCTCTCCTCTCCTCTCCCCTCCTCTCCTCTCCTCTCCTCTCCTCTCCTCACCTCGCCTCTCCTCTCCTCTCCTCTCCTCTCCTCTCCTCTCCTCTCCTCGCCTCGCCTCGCCTCTCCTCTCCTCGCCTCGCCTCTCCTCGCCTCTCCTCTCCTCTCCTCTCCTCTCCTCTCCTCTCCTCTCCTCTCCTCTCCTCTCCTCTCCTCTCCTCTCCTCTCCTCGCCTCGCCTCGCCTCGCTTCGCCTCTCCTCTCCTCTCCTCGCCTCTCCTCTCCTCCCCTCTCCTCTCCTCTCCTCTCCCCTCCTCTTCGGTGTCCTCTCCTCTCCTCTCCTCTCCTCTCCTCTCCTCTCCTCTCCTCTCCTCTCCTCTCCTCTCCTCTCCTCGCCTCCCCTCGCATCGCTTCGCCTCTCCTCTCCTCTCCTCTCCTCTCCTCTCCTCTCCTCTCCTCTCCTCTCCTCTCCTCTCCTCTCCTCTCCTCTCCTCTCCTCTCCTCTCCTCTCCACTCCTCTCCTCGCCTCGCCTCGCCTCGCCTCGCCTCGCCTCGCCTCTCCTCTCCTCTCCTCTCCTCGCCTCTCCTCGCCTCTCCTCTCCTCTCCTCTCCTCGCCTCGCCTCGCCTCGCCTCGCCTCGCTTCGCCTCTCCTCTCCTCTCCTCTCCTCTCCTCTCCTCTCCTCTCCTCTCCTCTCCTCTCCTCTCCTCTCCTCTCCCCTTGTCTCCTCGCCTCGTTTCGCCTCCCCTCGCCTCCCCTCGCCTCTCCTCTCCTCTCCTCGCCTCTCCTCTCCTCTCCTCTCCTCTCCTCTCCTCTCCTCTCCTCTCCTCTCCTCTCCTCTCCTCTCCTCTCCTCTCGTCGCCTCTCCTCGCCTCGCCTCTCCTCTCCTCTCCTCGCCTCTCCTCTCCTCTCCTCTCCTCTCCTCTCCTCTCCTCTCCTCTCCTCTCCTCTCCTCTCCTCTCCTCTCCTCTCCTCTCCTCTCCTCTCCCCTCCTCTTCGGTGTTCTCTCCTCTCCTCTCCTCTCCTCTCCTCTCCTCTCCTCTCCTCTCCTCTCCTCTCCTCTTTTCTCCCCTCCTCTCCTCTCCTCTCCTCTCCTCTCCTCTCCTCTCCTCTCCTCTCCTCTCCTCTCCTCTCCTCTCCTCTCCTCTCCTCTCCTCTCCTCTCCTCTCCTCTCCTCTCCTCTCCCCTCGTCTTCGGTGTCCTCTCCTCTCCTCTCCTCTCCTCTCCTCTCCTCTCCCCTCCTCTTTGGTGTCCTCTCCTCTCCTCTCCTCTCCTCTCCTCTCCTCTCCTCTCCTCTCCTCTCCTCTCCTCTCCTCTCCTCTCGTCGCCTCTCCTCGCCTCGCCTCTCGTCGCCTCTCCTCGCCTCGCCTCTCCTCTCCTCTCCTCGCCTCGCCTCTCCTCTCCTCTCCTCTCCTCTCCTCTCCTCTCCTCTCCTCTCCTCTCCTCTCCTCTCCTCTCCTCTCCTCTCCTCTCCTCTCCTCTCCTCTCGTCGCCTCTCCTCGCCTCGCCTCTCCTCTCCTCTCCTCGCCTCTCCTCTCCTCGCCTCTCCTCTCCTCGCCTCTCCTCTCCTCTCCTCTCCTCGCCTCTCCTCTCCTCTCCTCTCCTCTCCTCGCCTCGCCTCTCCTCGCCTCGCCTCGCCTCTCCTCGCCTCTCCTCTCCTCTCCTCTCCTCTCCTCTCCTCTCCTCTCCTCTCCTCTCCTCTCCTCTCCTCTCCTCTCGTCGCCTCGCCTCGCCTCGCCTCTCCTCGCCTCTCCTCTCCTCTCCTCTCCTCGCCTCTCCTCTCCTCGCCTCGCCTCGCCTCGCCTTGCCTCTCCCCGCCTCTCCTCTCCTGTCCTCTCCTCTCCTCTCCTCGCCTCGCCTCGCCTCTCCTCTCCTCGCCTCGCCTCGCCTCGCCTCTCCTCGCCTCGCCTCGCCTCTCCTCGCCTCGCCTCGCCTCGCCTCGCCTCGCCTCGCCTCGCTTCGCCTCTCCTCTCCTCTCCTCTCCTCTCCTCTCCTCTCCTCTCCTCTCCTCTCCTCTCCTCTCCTCTCCTCTCCTCTCCTCTTTTCTCCTCTCCTCTCCCCGCCTCTCCTCTCCCCTCCTCTCCTCTCCCCTCCTCTCCTCTCCCCTCCTCTCCTCTCCCCTCCTCTCCTCTCCTCTCGTCTTCTCTCCTCTCCTCTCCTCTACCCTCCTCTCCTCTCCTCTCCCCTCCTCTCCTCTCCTCTCCCCTCCTCTCCTCTCCTCTCCTCTCCTCTCCTCTCCTCTCCTCTCCTCTCCTCTCCTCTCCTCTCCTCTCCTCTCCTCTCCTCTCCTCTCCTCTCCTCTCCTCTCCTCTCCTCTCCTCTCCTCTCCTCTCCTCTCCTCTCCTCTCCTCTCCTCTCCTCTCCTCTCCTCTCCCCTCCTCTCCTCTCCCCTCCTCTCCTCTCCCCTCCTCTCCTCTCCCCTCCTCTCCTCTCCCCTCCTCTCCTCTCCCCTCCTCTCCTCTCCTCTCCTCTCCTCTCCTCTCCTCTCCTCTCCTCTACCCTCCTCTTCTCTCCTCTCCCCTCCTCTCCTCTCCTCTCCTCTCTTCTCCTCTCCTCTCCTCTCCTCTCCTCTCCTCTCCTCTCCTCTCCTCTCCTCTCCTCTCCTCTCCTCTCCTCTCCTCTCCTCTCCTCTCCTCTCCTCTCCTCTCCTCTCCTCTCCCCTCCTCTCCTCTCTTCTCCTCTCCTCTCCTCTCCTCTCCTCTCCTCTCCCCTCCTCTCCTCTCTTCTCCTCTCCTCTCCTCTCCTCTCCTCTCCTCTCCCCTCCTCTCCTCGCCTCTCCTCTCCTCTTCTCGGCTCGCCACTCCTCTCCTCTCCTAGCCTCTCCTCTCCTCTCCTCTCCTCTCCTCTCCTCTCCTCTCCTCTCCTCTCCTCTCCTCTCCTCGCCTCGCCTCGCCTCGCCTCTCCTCTCCTCGCCTCTCCTCTCCTCTCCTCTCCTCGCCTCGCCTCTCCTCGCCTCGCCTCTCCTCTCCTCTCCTCTCCTCTCCTCTCCTCTCCTCTCCTCTCCTCTCCTCTCCTCTCCTCTCCTCTCCTCTCCTCTCCTCTCCTCTCCCCTAGTCTTCGGTGTCCTCTCCTCTCCTCTCCTCTCCTCTCCCCTCCTCTTTGGTGTCCTCTCCTCTCCTCTCCTCTCCTCTCCTCTCCTCTCCTCTCCGCTCCTCTCCTCTCCTCTCCTCTCCCCTCCTCTCCCCTCCTCTCCTCTCCTCTCCTCTCCTCTCCTCTCCTCTCCTCTCCTCTCCTCTCCTCTCCTCTCCCCTCCTCTTTTGTGTTCTCTCCTCTCCTCTCCTCTCCTCTCCTCTCCTCTCCTCTCCTCTCCTCTCCTCTCCTCTCCTCTCCTCTCCTCTCCTCTCCTCTCCTCTCCTCTCCTCTCCTCTCCTCTCCTCTCCTCTCCTCTCCCCTCCTCTCCCCTCCTCTCCTCTCCTCTCCCCTCCTCTCCTCTCCTCTCCTCTCCTCTCCTCTCCTCTCCTCTCCTCTCCTCTCCTCTCCTCTCCTCTCCTCTCCTCTCCTCTCCTCTCCCCTCCTCTCCTCTCCTCTCCTCTCCTCTCCTCTCCTCTCCTCTCCTCTCCTCTCCTCTCCCCTAGTCTTCGGTGTCCTCTCCTCTCCTCTCCTCTCCTCTCCTCTCCCCTCCTCTTTGGTGTCCTCTCCTCTCCTCTCCTCTCCTCTCCTCTCCTCTCCTCTCCTCTCCTCTCCTCTCCTCTCCTCTCCTCTCCTCTCCTCTCCTCTCCTCTCCTCTCCCCTCCTCTCCCCTCCTCTCCCCTCCTCTCCTCTCCTCTCCTCTCCTCTCCTCTCCTCTCCTCTCCTCTCCTCTCCTCTCCTCTCCTCTCCTCTCCTCTCCTCTCCTCTCCTCTCCTCTCCTCTCCTCTCCTCTCCTCTCCTCTCCTCTCCTCTCCCCTCTTCTTCGGGGTCCTCTCCCCTCCTCTCTTCTCCTCTCCTCTCCTCTCCTCTCCTCTCCTCTCCTCTCCTCTCCTCTCCTCTCCTCTCCTCTCCTCTCCTCTCCTCTCCTCTCCTCTCCTCTCCTCTCCTCTCCTCTCCTCGCCTCGCCTCGCCTCTCCTCTCCTCTCCTCTCCTCTCCTCTCCTCTCCTCTCCTCTCCTCTCCTCTCGACTCCTCTCCTCTCCTCTCCTCTCCTCTCCTCTCCCCTCCTCTTCGGTGTTCTCTCCTCTCCTCTCCTCTCCTCTCCTCTCCTCTCCTCTCCTCTCCTCTCCTCTCCTCTCCTCTCCTCTCCTCTCCTCTCCTCTCCTCTCCTCTCCTCTCCTCTCTTCTCCTCTCCTCTCATCTCCCCTCCTCTCCTCTCCTCTCCTCTCCCCTAGTCTTCGGTGTCTTCTCCTCTCCTCTCCTCTCCTCTCCCCTCCTCTTCGGTGTCCTCTCCTCTCCTCTCCTCTCCTCTCCTCTCCTCTCCTCTCCTCTCCTCTCCTCTCCTCTCCTCTCCTCTCCTCTCCTCTCCTCTCCTCTCCTCTCCTCTCCTCTCCTCTCCTCTCCTCTCCCCTCCTCTTCGGTGTTCTCTCCTCTCCTCTCCTCTCCTCTCCTCTCCTCTCCTCTCCTCTCCTGTCCTCTCCTCTCCTCTCCTCTCCTCTCCCCTCCTCTCCTCTCCTCTCCTCTCCTCTCCTCACCTCGCCTCTCCTCTCCTCTCCTCTCCTCTCCTCTCCTCTCCTCGCCTCGCCTCGCCTCTCCTCTCCTCGCCTCGCCTCTCCTCGCCTCTCCTCTCCTCTCCTCTCCTCTCCTCTCCTCTCCTCTCCTCTCCTCTCCTCTCCTCTCCTCTCCTCTCCTCTCCTCTCCTCTCCTCTCCTCTCCTCTACTCTCCTCGCCTCGCCTCGCCTCGCTTCGCCTCTCCTCTCCTCTCCTCGCCTCTCCTCTCCTCCCTCTCCTCTCCTCTCCTCTCCCCTCCTCTTCGGTGTCCTCTCCTCTCCTCTCCTCTCCTCTCCTCTCCTCTCCTCTCCTCTCCTCTCCTCTCCTCTCCTCTCCTCTCCTCTCCTCGCCTCCCTCGCATCGCTTCGCCTCTCCTCTCCTCTCCTCTCCTCTCCTCTCCTCTCCTCTCCTCTCCTCTCCTCTCCTCTCCTCTCCTCTCCTCTCCTCTCCTCTCCTCTCCTCTCCACTCCTCTCCTCTCCTCGCCTCGCCTCGCCTCGCCTCGCCTCGCCTCTCCTCTCCTCTCCTCTCCTCGCCTCTCCTCGCCTCCTCTCCTCTCCTCTCCTCGCCTCGCCTCGCCTCGCCTCGCCTCGCTTCGCCTCTCCCTCTCCTCTCCTCTCCTCTCCTCTCTTCCTCTCCTCTCCTCTCTCTCCTCTCCTCTCCTCTCCTCTCCCCTTGTCTCCTCGCCTCGTTTCGCCTCCCCTCGCCTCCCCTCGCTCTCTTCCTCTCCTCTCCTCGCCTCTCCTCTCCTCTCCTCTCCTCTCCTCTCCTCTCCTCTCCTCTCCTCTCCTCTCCTCTCCTCTCCTCTCCTCTCCTCTCCTCTCGTCGCCTCTCCTCTCCTCTCCTCGCCTCTCCTCTCCTCTCCTCTCCTCTCCTCTCCTCTCCTCTCCTCTCCTCTCCTCTCCTCTCCTCTCCTCTCCTCTCCTCTCCTCTCCTCTCCTCTCCTCTCCTCTCCTCTCCCCTCCTCTTCGGTGTTCTCTCCTCTCCTCTCCTCTCCTCTCCTCTCCTCTCCTCTCCTCTCCTCTCCTCTCCTCTCCTCTCCCCTCCTCTCCTCTCCTCTCCTCTCCTCTCCTCTCCTCTCCTCTCCTCTCCTCTCCTCTCCTCTCCTCTCCTCTCCTCTCCTCTCCCCTCGTCTTCGGTGTCCTCTCCTCTCCTCTCCTCTCCTCTCCTCTCCTCTCCTCTCCCCTCCTCTTTGGTGTCCTCTCCTCTCCTCTCCTCTCCTCTCCTCTCCTCTCCTCTCCTCTCCTCTCTCCTCTCCTCTCCTCTCCTCTCCTCTCCTCTCCTCTCCTCTCCTCTCGTCGCCTCTCCTCGCCTCGCCTCTCGTCGCCTCTCTCGCCTCGCCTCTCCTCTCCTCTCCTCGCCTCGCCTCTCCTCTCCTCTCCTCTCCTCTCCTCTCCTCTCCTCTCCTCTCCTCTCCTCTCCTCTCCTCTCCTCTCCTCTCCTCTCCTCTCCTCTCCTCTCCTCTCCTCTCCTCTCCTCTCCTCTCCTCTCTCTCCTCTCCTCTCGTCGCCTCTCCTCGCCTCGCCTCTCCTCTCCTCTCTCGCCTCTCCTCTCCTCGCCTCTCCTCTCCTCGCCTCTCCTCTCCTCTCCTCTCCTCGCCTCTCCTCTCCTCTCCTCTCCTCTCCTCGCCTCGCCTCTCCTCGCCTCGCCTCGCCTCTCCTCGCCTCTCCTCTCCTCTCCTCTCCTCTCCTCTCCTCTCCTCTCCTCTCCTCTCCTCTCCTCTCCTCTCCTCTCCTCTCCTCTCGTCGCCTCGCCTCTCCTCTCCTCGGCTCGCCACTCCTCTCCTCTCCTCTCCTCGCCTCTCCTCTCCTCGCCTCGCCTCGCCTCGCCTTGCCTCTCCCCGCCTCTCCTCTCCTGTCTCTCCTCTCCTCTCCTCGCCTCGCCTCGCCTCTCCTCTCCTCTCCTCTCCTCGCCTCGCCTCGCCTCGCCTCTCCTCGCCTCGCCTCGCCTCGCCTCGCCTCGCCTCGCCTCGCTTCGCCTCTCCTCTCCTCTCCTCTCCTCTCCTCTCCTCTCCTCTCCTCTCCTCTCCTCTCCTCTTTTCTCCTCTCCTCTCCCCGCCTCTCCTCTCCCCTCCTCTCCTCTCCCCTCCTCTCCTCTCCCCTCCTCTCCTCTCCCCTCCTCTCCTCTCCTCTCGTCTTCTCTCCTCTCCTCTCCTCTACCCTCCTCTCCTCTCCTCTCCCCTCCTCTCCTCTCCTCTCCCTCCTCTCCTCTCCTCTCCTCTCCTCTCCTCTCCTCTCCTCTCCTCTCCTCTCCTCTCCTCTCCTCTCCTCTCCTCTCCTCTCCTCTCCTCTCCTCTCCTCTCCTCTCCTCTCCTCTCCCCTCCTCTCCTCTCCCCTCCTCTCCTCTCCCCTCCTCTCCTCTCCCCTCCTCTCCTCTCCTCTCCTCTCCTCTCCTCTCCTCTCCTCTACCCTCCTCTTCTCTCCTCTCCCCTCCTCTCCTCTCCTCTCCTCTCTTCTCCTCTCCTCTCCTCTCCTCTCCTCTCCTCTCCTCTCCTCTCCTCTCCTCTCCTCTCCTCTCCTCTCCTCTCCCTCTCCTCTCCTCTCCTCTCCTCTCCTCTCCTCTCCTCTCCTCTCCTCTCCTCTCCCCTCCTCTCCTCTCTTCTCCCTCTCCTCTCCTCTCCTCTCCTCTCCTCTCCCCTCCCTCTCCTCTCTTCTCCTCTCCTCTCCTCTCCTCTCCTCTCCTCTCCCCTCCTCTCCTCGCCTCTCCTCTCCTCTTCTCGGCTCGCCACTCCTCTCCTCTCCTAGCCTCTCCTCTCCTCGCCTCGCCTCTCCTCTCCTCGCCTCTCCTCTCCTA